>NW_027142567.1:415000-422500 GCF_026170545.1 Melanerpes formicivorus | reverse complement strand
CTTAGTGCACTGAGCCGTGCGGCAGGAGGTAGACGTGCTCCCCGCGGCCGGGCGGGCACTTAGCGCGCGGAGGCTGGAACCGCGGGGTAGACGTGGTCCCCGGGACGAGGGCCGCCTGGTATCGCCCGCCCGGCCCCCAACCCCCCCCCCCCCGCGGCGGCGTAAATGAAGAGAGGCAGTCGGCATGAAACCTTCTTTTATTAAGTGTTGTTTTCATCGAGCGTCTTTCATTAAAGGTTGTGTTCTGAAGCAGTCTTTTCTTCAACAGCGCTGTTCTCCGGGGAGAAGGTCTGCCGGCATCTCTAGAAATCTCCCCCCGCCCCTGACCGCCTCCCCCCCCCGCCCCCGTTGCCGGTTTGCGCGGCGCCCCCCCTCCCGACGTTGCCTCTTGCCGCTACCCCCGCCCCCCCCCCGCTGCCGGTTTGCGCGGAGCCCCCCCTCCCGCCGTTGCCTCTTGCCGCTACCCCCCGCCCCCCCCCGCTGCCGGTTTGCGCGGAGCTCCCCCTTCCCGCCGTTGCCTCTTGCCGCTACCCCCGCCCCCCCCCGCTGCCGGTTTGCGCGGAGCCCCCCCTTCCCGCCGTTGCCTCTTGCCGCTACCCCCCGCCCCCCCCCGCTGCCGGTTTGCGCGGAGCCCCCCCTTCCCGCCGTTGCCTCTTGCCGCTACCCCCCGCCCCCCCCCGCTGCCGGTTTGCGCGGAGCCCCCCCTTCCCGCCGTTGCCTCTTGCCGCTACCCCCCGCCCCCCCCGCCGCTGCCGGTTTGCGCGGAGGCCCCCCTTCCCGCCGTTGCCTCTTGCCGTTACCCCCCGCCCCCCCCCGCTGCCGGTTTGCGCGGAGCGCCCCCGCCTGCCGTTGCCTCTCGCCGCGGCCACCACCGCCCCCTCCACACCCCCGGGCCCCCGTTACCGGTTTGCGCGGAGCCCCCCCTCCCGACGTTGCCTCTTGCCGCTGCTGCCACCCCCAGCTCCCCACACCCCCCGGCTCCCGTTAGCGGTTTGCGCGGAGCCCCCCCTTCCCGCCGTTGCCTCTTGCCGCTACCCCCGCCCCCCCCCCCGCTGCCGGTTTGCGCGGAGCCCCCCCGCCTGCCGTTGCCTCTTGCCGCGGCCGCCACCGCCCCCCCCACACCCCCCGGCCCCCGTTACCGGTTTGCGCGGAGCCCCCCCTCCCGACGTTGCCTCTTGCCGCTGCTGCCACCCCCAGCTCCCCACACCCCCCGGCTCCCGTTAGCGGTTTGCGCGGAGCCCCCCCTTCCCCCCTTCGCGGGCTGCCGCTTCCCTCCCGGGCTGCCCGGCTGCTCTCTAACCCCTGCGACCGAGGCGGCGCTGTTAGGGCGGCCGTGCCGGTGCCCCTTGCCGCAGCTAGCCTCTCGCCGCTGCCCCTCCCGTCCGTCGTCCCCCGTCCCCAAAAACTTGCTGCTCTCCACGCTGGAGCCTGCACGGGGGAGGTTGCGCTCCGCTCCTCCGGCCCTAAAGCCGCCCCTCGCCCGCCCCCCGGCTTGCCGCTTGGCTCGGCTGCCCGCCCGCCCGCTAATCCCCCCAACGCCCCCACCCCAAAAACACCCCAGCCCTACCGCATGCCGCTCCCCCTCTCCCCGCTCTCGCTGACCGCTGCCACCCCCCCCCCACCCCTCCCCCCCGAAACAAACCCCCCAGCCCTACCGCATGCCGCTCCCCCTCTCTCCCTAGCCTGCCCCCCCCGCCGTCGCTTGCTGCCGCCGCCGCCGCCGCCGCCGCCGCCGCCGCCGGGACCCGCCTCGGTCTGGTGGCGCGCGCTCGGAGATCCCCGGCTACCCGTCCGTCCGTCCGTCCCTCCCTCCCGCCCCGCCCCGGGGGAGGGCCCGGGGCAGCGCGGGCAGGCGGGGAGCAAAAAAAGGCGCGGGCGCCAAAAAACGTCGGGGTCCCGGGGTGGCGGAGGGGGGGCGGCGGCGGGGGCGGCGGCGGGTACACGGCGCCGGGTCCAGGGCGCCGGGTCCAGCCCGTCCCGGGGCGGGGACAGGTGGTGTCGTCCGTCCCCGCCCCCGTAACCTGCTCTGAAGCATCCGCTTCCCGCCGCGGTTCGCCCTCCACCCCCCCCGCCGCACACGCAGCTGCCGCTTCCCGCCGCCTCTGCCCCCCGCCCCGGGATCAACCACCCGCCGGGTCCAGCCGGTCCCGGTCCCGGGAACCTGCTCCCGGGGCCAGCCGGAGCCACGCCCCCTCCTCTGACGCTTCCAGCTGCCGCCTCCCCTCCCACCCCCCAAACTCACACTGGCCCTCGCCGGCCCGCCCACCCGCCTACCTGCTTGCCCACCGCCGCTGGGTGGCGTGCCGGACACTCTCGCACACAGGTACACAGACAGGGACACAGGGACACAGGCACTCAGGCACACAGGGACACAGGGACACAGGGACACAAGGACACAGGGACACAGGCACTCAGGCACTCAGGCACTCAGGGACACAGGGACACAGGGACACAGGCACTCAGGCACTCAGGGACACAGGGACACAGGGACACAAGGACACAGGGACACAGGCACTCAGGCACACAGGGACACAGGGACACAGGGACACAAGGACACAGGGACACAGGCACTCAGGCACACAGGGACACAGGTGGCGGGCCGGAGGCCTCTCTCCACTGTGTGGCAGGGGTCCAAGAGCCACCCCAGCCCAACCCAGAGGGTCTTTTGCACCTCTCTAGAGGCCACCCAGAGACCCCAGGCCGCAGCAGAAGCCTCCCCCGCAAGCTCTGCAGGCTTCCGACCCACCCCAGGCCGCACCAGAAGCCTCCCCCGCAAGCTCTGCAGGCTTCCGACCCACCCCAGGCCGCACCAGAAGCCTCCCCCGCATGCTCTGCAGGCTTCCGACCCACCCCAGGCCGCACCAGAAGCCTCCCCCGCAAGCTCTGCAGGCTTCCGACCCACCCCAGGCCGCAGCAGAAGCCTCTCCCGCACGCTCTGCAGGCTTCCGACCCACCCCAGGCCGCAGCAGAAGCCTCTCCCGCACGCTCTGCAGGCTTCTCAGCCACCCCAGGCCGCAGCAGAAGCCTCTCCCGCACGCTCTGCAGGCTTCTCAGCCACCCCAGGCCGCACCAGAAGCCTCTCCCGCACGCTCTGCAGGCTTCTCAGCCACCCCAGGCCGCACCAGAAGCCTCCCCCGCACGCTCTGCAGGCTTCTCAGCCACCCCAGGCCGCAGCAGAAGCCTCTCCCGCACACTCTGCAGGCTTCTCAGCCACCCCAGGCCGCACCAGAAGCCTCCCCCGCACGCTCTGCAGGCTTCTCAGCCACCCCAGGCCGCACCAGAAGCCTCTCCCGCACGCTCTTCAGGCTTCTCAGCCACCCCAGGCCGCACCAGAAGCCTCCCCCGCACGCTCTGCAGGCTTCTCAGCCACCCCAGGCCGCACCAGAAGCCTCCCCCGCACGCTCTGCAGGCTTCCCACCCACCCCAGGCCGCAGCAGAAGCCTCTCCCGCACGCCCTGCAGGCTTCTCAGCCACCCCAGGCCGCAGCAGAAGCCTCTCCCGCACGCTCTGCAGGCTTCTCAGCCACCCCAGGCCGCAGCAGAAGCCTCTCCCGCACGCTCTGCAGGCTTCTCAGCCACCCCAGGCCGCAGCAGAAGCCTCTCCCGCACGCTCTGCAGGCTTCTCAGCCACCCCAGGCCGCAGCAGAAGCCTCTCCCGCACGCTCTTCAGGCTTCTCAGCCACCCCAGGCCGCACCAGAAGCCTCCCCCGCACGCTCTGCAGGCTTCTCAGCCACCCCAGGCCGCACCAGAAGCCTCTCCCGCACGCTCTGCAGGCTTCTCAGCCACCCCAGGCCGCACCAGAAGCCTCCCCCGCACGCTCTGCAGGCTTCTCAGCCACCCCAGGCCGCACCAGAAGCCTCCCCCGCACGCTCTGCAGGCTTCCCACCCACCCCAGGCCGCAGCAGAAGCCTCTCCCGCACGCCCTGCAGGCTTCTCAGCCACCCCAGGCCGCAGCAGAAGCCTCCCCCGCACGCTCTGCAGGCTTCTCAGCCACCCCAGGCCGCAGCAGAAGCCTCCCCCGCACGCTCTGCAGGCTTCTCAGCCACCCCAGGCCCCAACAGAAGCCTCTCCCGCACGCTCTGCAGGCTTCCGACCCACCCCAGGCCGCACCAGAAGCCTCCCCCGCACGCTCTGTAGGCTTCTGACCCACCCCAGGCCCCAACAGAAGCCTCCCCCGCACGCTCTGCAGGCTTCTCAGCCACCCCAGGCCGCAGCAGAAGCCTCTCCCGCACGCTCTGCAGGCTTCTCAGCCACCCCAGGCCGCAGCAGAAGCCTCTCCCGCACGCTCTGCAGGCTTCTCAGCCACCCCAGGCCGCACCAGAAGCCTCTCCCGCACGCTCTGCAGGCTTCCGACCCACCCCAGGCCGCACCAGAAGCCTCCCCCGCACGCTCTGCAGGCTTCTCCGCCACCACAGGCCGCACCAGAGGATCTTTTGCACCTCTCTGGACGCCACCCAGAGACTCCAGGCCGCACCAGAGGCCCCCCCCCCCAACCATTTACAGGCTGCAGTGCCAGCCTAGGCCCCGCTGGCAGCCTCCCTTGTCTGCTTTGGAAGGCCTCCCATCCACTCCAGACCTGCCTGGAGGCCTCCCTCGACTGCTCCCGGGGCCCTCGAAGCCACCCTAGGCCTTTCTGGAGGACCTGCTCGACCGCTCGGGCGGCTTCTGACGCACCCTCGGCCATCCGGCGCCCAGCAGCTCCCAGGGCCAGGCACCGGCCTCCCCCTCCGGCCGCCCCTGGGGCCGGGGGTGGCTCGGACTCGGCGCCCCCAACGTGTCGTCCCGTCCCCCCCCCGCCCCGCACCGCCGAACATTCGCTGCAGCCGAGGGCTTGCCGCTCGACGCCTACCCCACCCGCCCAGCCCCCCGCTGCGGCCCGGCGCTGCCCCGGCCGCTGCGCCCCGCCTCTCATCGCTCCCCCCACCCGGCAACCGGCCGCCGGGCACGGCAAGTCCCAGGGCAGGGAACAGGTGCTGCCGGGACCCCGTGCTGGCTGCCGGCTTCCCGGGGCTGCCCCGGGCACGGACAGGTCGCCCCCCCGCCCCGGCGAATGTTCACCGAACCGGCTGCCGGCTGCCTTCGAGCACCCCCCGCCCCCCGCCACTATCGTCCCCCCCGCCCCCCCTCCGCCTCCGCTGCCGCTTCTCCCCGCACCGCCTCCACTGCCTCCCCCCGCCGCCGGCGAACGAGTCGCCGGATCCGTAGGGTGCCGGGAGACCGAACGGCGAGCGGCTCCGGCTGCTGCCGGGACCGCGGGGATTCGAGCCGCTCCGGCCGCGGCCGGGACCCCGTGCCGGAAGCCGGCATCCCGGGACGGCCCCGGGACGGCCCCGGTCGCCGGCCGGGTGACGTTCAGCGAAGCGGCTGCCGCCAGTCTTTGGGCCTCCCCCGTGGCGGGGCCGCGGGGATTCGAGCCGGTCCGGCCGCGGCCGGGATCCCGGGCCGGACGATGGCTTCCCGGGCCGGTCCTGGTCGCCTCCCGGGTGACGTTCACCGAAGCGGCTGACGGCTGTCTTCGAGCCCCCCCCCCCCCTCCGCCTCCGCGGCCGCTTCTCCCCGCACCCCCTCCACTGCCTCCCCCCGCCGCCGGCGAACGAGTCGCCGGATCTGTAGGGTGCCGGGAGCCCGAACGGCGAGCGGCTCCGGCTGCTGCCGGGACCGCGGGGATTCGAGCCGCTCCGGCCGCGGCCGGGACCCCGTGCCGGAAGCCGGCATCCCCGGACGGCCCCGGGACGGCCCCGGTCGCCGGCCGGGTGACGTTCACCGAAGCGGCTGCCGGCTGTCTTCGAGCCCCCCCCCCCTCCGCCTCCGCTGCCGCTTCTGCCCGCACCCCCTCCACTGCCTCCCCCCGCCGCCGGCGAACGAGTCGGCGGATCCGTAGGGTGCCGGGAGCCCGAACGGCGAGCGGCTCCGGCTGCTGCCGGGACCGCGGGGATTCGAGCCGGTCCGGCCGCGGCCGGGACCCCGTGCCGGAAGCCGGCATCCCGGGACGGCCCCGGGACGGCCCCGGTCGCCGGCCGGGTGACGTTCACCGAAGCGGCTGCCGCCAGTCTTTGGGCCTCCCCCGTGGCGGGGCCGCGGGGCTTCGAGTCGGTCCGGCCGCGGCTGGGACCCCGTGCCTGTCGCAGGCTTCCCGGGACGGCCCCGGAACGGCCGCGGTCGCCGGCCGGGTGACGTTCACCGAGGCGACTGCCGGCTGTCTTCGAGCCCCCCCCCCCCTGCCGGAGCCGCGGGGATACGAGCCGGTCCGGCCGCGGCCGGGACCCCGTGCCGGAAGCCGGCATCCCGGGACGGCCCCGGGACGGCCCCGATCGCCTCCTGGGTGACGTTCACCGAAGCGGCTGCCGCCAGTCTTTGGGCCTCCCCCGTGCCGGGGCCGCGGGGCTTCGAGCCGGTCCGGCTGCGGCCGGGATCCGGGGCCGGACGATGGCTTCCCGGGCCGGTCCCGGTCGCCTCCCGGGTGACGTTCACCGAAGCGGCTGACGGCTGTCTTCGAGCCCCCCCCCCCCCTCCGCCTCCGCGGCCGCTTCTGCCCGCACCCCCTCCACTGCCTCCCCCCGCCGCCCGCGAACGAGTCGCCGGATCTGTAGGGGGCCGGGAGCCCGAGGCGGCGAGCGGCTCCGGCTGCTGCCGGGACCGCGAGGCTTCGAGCCGGTCCGGCCGCGGCCGGGATCTCGTGCCGAACGTCGTCTTCCCGGGACGGTCCCGGGAGGGCCCCAGTCTCCTCCCGGGTGACGTTCACCGAAGCGGCTGCCGGCTGTCTTCGAGCCCCCACCCCTGCCGTGGCCGCGGGGATTCGCCCCGGTCCGGCAGCTGACGGTTCCCTGTGTCGGACGCCGGCTTCCCGGGACTGCCCCGGGACAGCCCCGGTCGCCTCCCGGGTGACGTTCACCGAAGCTGCTGCCGCCTGTCTTTGTCCCCCCCCCCCGTGCTCTCCCTCAGGCGGGAGGTAGACGTGCTCTCCCTCGGCGAGTAGACGTGCTCTCCCTCGGCGAGTAGACGTGCTCTCCCTCGGCGAGTAGACGTGCTCTCCCTGGGCGAGTAGACGTGCTCTCCCTGGGCGAGTAGACGTGCTCTCCCTGGGCGAGTAGACGTGCTCTCCCTGGGCGAGTAGACGTGCTCTCCCTCGGCGAGTAGACGTGCTCTCCCTCGGCGAGTAGACGTGCTCTCCCTGGGCGAGTAGACGTGCTCTCCCTCGGCGAGTAGACGTGCTCTCCCTCGGCGAGTAGACGTGCTCTCCCTCGGCGAGTAGACGTGCTCTCCCTGGGCGAGTAGACGTGCTCTCCCTGGGCGAGTAGACGTGCTCTCCCTGGGCGAGTAGACGTGCTCTCCCTCGGCGAGTAGACGTGCTCTCCCTCGGCGAGTAGACGTGCTCTCCCTCGGCGAGTAGACGTGCTCTCCCTCGGCGAGTAGACGTGCTCTCCCTCGGCGAGTAGACGTGCTCTCCGCGGAGATCGCGCTTGTCGCCAAGGGGTCGCTGTTGCGCTCTGCCTCCGCCTA
>NW_027142567.1:392500-400000 GCF_026170545.1 Melanerpes formicivorus | reverse complement strand
TAGCCTGCCCCCCCCGCCGTCGCTTGCTGCCGCCGCCGCCGCCGCCGCCCGCCGCCGCCGCCGGGACCCGCCTCGGTCTGGTGGCGCGCGCTCGGAGATCCCCGGCTACCCGTCCGTCCGTCCCTCCCTCCCGCCCCGCCCCGGGGGAGGGCCCGGGGCAGCGCGGGCAGGCGGGGAGCAAAAAAAGGCGCGGGCGCCAAAAAACGTCGGGGTCCCGGGGTGGCGGAGGGGGGCGGCGGCGGGGGCGGCGGCGGGTACACGGCGCCGGGTCCAGGGCGCCGGGTCCAGCCCGTCCCGGGGCGGGGACAGGTGGTGTCGTCCGTCCCCGCCCCCGTAACCTGCTCTGAAGCATCCGCTTCCCGCCGCGGTTCGCCCTCCACCCCCCCGCCGCACACGCAGCTGCCGCTTCCCGCCGCCTCTGCCCCCCGCCCCGGGATCAACCACCCGCCGGGTCCAGCCGGTCCCGGTCCCGGGAACCTGCTCCCGGGGCCAGCCGGAGCCACGCCCCCTCCTCTGACGCTTCCAGCTGCCGCCTCCCCTCCCACCCCCCAAACTCACACTGGCCCTCGCCGGCCCGCCCACCCGCCTACCTGCTTGCCCGCCGCCGCTGGGTGGCGTGCCGGACACTCGCACACAGGTACACAGACAGGGACACAGGGACACAGGCACTCAGGCACACAGGGACACAGGGACACAAGGACACAGGGACACAGGCACTCAGGCACTCAGGCACTCAGGGACACAGGGACACAGGGACACAGGCACTCAGGCACTCAGGGACACAGGGACACAGGGACACAGGGACACAGGCACTCAGGCACACAGGGACACAGGTGGCGGGCCGGAGGCCTCTCTCCACTGTGTGGCAGGGGTCCAAGAGCCACCCCAGCCCAACCCAGAGGGTCTTTTGCACCTCTCTAGAGGCCACCCAGAGACCCCAGGCCGCAGCAGAAGCCTCCCCCGCATGCTCTGCAGGCTTCCGACCCACCCCAGGCCGCACCAGAAGCCTCCCCCGCAAGCTCTGCAGGCTTCCGACCCACCCCTGGCCGCAGCAGAAGCCTCTCCCGCACGCTCTGCAGGCTTCCGACCCACCCCAGGCCGCAGCAGAAGCCTCTCCCGCACGCTCTGCAGGCTTCTCAGCCACCCCAGGCCGCAGCAGAAGCCTCTCCCGCACGCTCTGCAGGCTTCTCAGCCACCCCAGGCCGCACCAGAAGCCTCTCCCGCACGCTCTGCAGGCTTCTCAGCCACCCCAGGCCGCACCAGAAGCCTCCCCCGCACGCTCTGCAGGCTTCTCAGCCACCCCAGGCCGCAGCAGAAGCCTCCCCCGCATGCTCTGCAGGCTTCCGACCCACAACAGGCCGCACCAGAAGCCTCCCCCGCAAGCTCTGCAGGCTTCCGACCCACCCCAGGCCGCAGCAGAAGCCTCTCCCGCACGCTCTGCAGGCTTCCGACCCACCCCAGGCCGCAGCAGAAGCCTCTCCCGCACGCTCTGCAGGCTTCTCAGCCACCCCAGGCCGCAGCAGAAGCCTCTCCCGCACGCTCTGCAGGCTTCTCAGCCACCCCAGGCCGCAGCAGAAGCCTCTCCCGCACGCTCTGCAGGCTTCTCAGCCACCCCAGGCCGCACCAGAAGCCTCTCCCGCACGCTCTTCAGGCTTCTCAGCCACCCCAGGCCGCACCAGAAGCCTCCCCCGCACGCTCTGCAGGCTTCTCAGCCACCCCAGGCCGCACCAGAAGCCTCCCCCGCACGCTCTTCAGGCTTCTCAGCCACCCCAGGCCGCAGCAGAAGCCTCCCCCGCACGCTCTGCAGGCTTCTCAGCCACCCCAGGCCGCACCAGAAGCCTCTCCCGCACGCTCTTCAGGCTTCTCAGCCACCCCAGGCCGCAGCAGAAGCCTCCCCCGCACGCTCTGCAGGCTTCCCACCCACCCCAGGCCGCAGCAGAAGCCTCTCCCGCACGCCCTGCAGGCTTCTCAGCCACCCCAGGCCGCAGCAGAAGCCTCTCCCGCACGCTCTGCAGGCTTCTCAGCCACCCCAGGCCGCAGCAGAAGCCTCTCCCGCACGCTCTGCAGGCTTCTCAGCCACCCCAGGCCGCAGCAGAAGCCTCTCCCGCACGCTCTGCAGGCTTCTCAGCCACCCCAGGCCGCACCAGAAGCCTCTCCCGCACGCTCTGCAGGCTTCTCAGCCACCCCAGGCCGCAGCAGAAGCCTCTCCCGCACGCTCTGCAGGCTTCTCAGCCACCCCAGGCCGCAGCAGAAGCCTCTCCCGCACGCTCTGCAGGCTTCTCAGCCACCCCAGGCCCCAACAGAAGCCTCTCCCGCACGCTCTGCAGGCTTCCGACCCACCCCAGGCCGCACCAGAAGCCTCCCCCGCACGCTCTGTAGGCTTCTGACCCACCCCAGGCCCCAACAGAAGCCTCCCCCGCACGCTCTGCAGGCTTCTCAGCCACCCCAGGCCGCAGCAGAAGCCTCTCCCGCACGCTCTGCAGGCTTCTCAGCCACCCCAGGCCGCACCAGAAGCCTCTCCCGCACGCTCTGCAGGCTTCTCAGCCACCCCAGGCCGCAGCAGAAGCCTCTCCCGCACGCTCTGCAGGCTTCCGACCCACCCCAGGCCGCAGCAGAAGCCTCCCCCGCACGCTCTGCAGGCTTCTCCGCCACCACAGGCCGCACCAGAGGATCTTTTGCACCTCTCTGGACGCCACCCAGAGACTCCAGGCCGCACCAGAGGCCCCCCCCCCAACCATTTACAGGCTGCAGTGCCAGCCTAGGCCCCGCTGGCAGCCTCCCTTGTCTGCTTTGGAAGGCCTCCCATCCACTCCAGACCTGCCTGGAGGCCTCCCTCGACTGCTCCCGGGGCCCTCGAAGCCACCCTAGGCCTTTCTGGAGGACCTGCTCGACCGCTCGGGCGGCTTCTGACGCACCCTCGGCCATCCGGCGCCCAGCAGCTCCCAGGGCCAGGCACCGGCCTCCCCCTCCGGCCGCCCCTGGGGCCGGGGGTGGCTCGGACTCGGCGCCCCCAACGTGTCGTCCCGTCCCCCCCCGCCCCGCACCGCCGAACATTCGCTGCAGCCGAGGGCTTGCCGCTCGACGCCTACCCCACCCGCCCAGCCCCCCGCTGCGGCCCGGCGCTGCCCCCGGCCGCTGCGCCCTGCCTCTCATCGCTCCCCCCACCCGGCAACCGGCCGCCGGGCACGGCAAGTCCCAGGGCAGGGAACAGGTGCTGCCGGGACCCCCGTGCTGGCTGCCGGCTTCCCGGGGCTGCCCCGGGCACGGACAGGTCGCCCCCCCCGCCCCGGCGAATGTTCACCGAACCGGCTGCCGGCTGCCTTCGAGCACCCCCCGCCCCCCGCCACTATCGTCCCCCCCCGCCCCCCCCTCCGCCTCCGCTGCCGCTTCTCCCCGCACCGCCTCCACTGCCTCCCCCCGCCGCCGGCGAACGAGTCGGCGGATCCGTAGGGTGCCGGGAGCCCGAACGGCGAGCGGCTCCGGCTGCTGCCGGGACCGCGGGGATTCGAGCCGGTCCGGCCGCGGCCGGGACCCCGTGCCGGAAGCCGGCATCCCCGGACAGCCCCGGGACGGCCCCGGTCGCCGGCCGGGTGACGTTCACCGAAGCGGCTGCCGGCTGTCTTCGAGCCCCCCCCCCCTCCGCCTCCGCTGCCGCTTCTGCCCGCACCCCCTCCACTGCCTCCCCCCGCCGCCGGCGAACGAGTCGGCGGATCCGTAGGGTGCCGGGAGCCCGAACGGCGAGCGGCTCCGGCTGCTGCCGGGACCGCGGGGATTCGAGCCGGTCCGGCCGCGGCCGGGACCCCGTGCCGGAAGCCGGCATCCCGGGACGGCCCCGGGACGGCCCCGGTCGCCGGCCGGGTGACGTTCAGCGAAGCGGCTGCCGCCAGTCTTTGGGCCTCCCCCGTGCCGGGGCCGCGGGGATTCGAGCCGGTCCGGCCGCGGCCGGGATCCCGGGCCGGACGATGGCTTCCCGGGCCGGTCCCGGTCGCCTCCCGGGTGACGTTCACCGAAGCGGCTGCCGGCTGTCTTCGAGCCCCCCCCCCCCCCTCCGCCTCCGCTGCCGCTTCTGCCCGCACCCCCTCCACTGCCTCCCCCCGCCGCCGGCGAACGAGTCGCCGGATCTGTAGGGTGCCGGGAGCCCGAACGGCGAGCGGCTCCGGCTGCTGCCGGGACCGCGGGGATTCGAGCCGCTCCGGCCGCGGCCGGGACCCCGTGCCGGAAGCCGGCATCCCCGGACAGCCCCGGGACGGCCCCGGTCGCCCGCCGGGTGACGTTCACCGAAGCGGCTGCCGGCTGTCTTCGAGCCCCCCCCCCCTCCGCCTCCGCTGCCGCTTCTGCCCGCACCCCCTCCACTGCCTCCCCCCGCCGCCGGCGAACGAGTCGGCGGATCCGTAGGGTGCCGGGAGCCCGAACGGCGAGCGGCTCCGGCTGCTGCCGGGACCGCGGGGATTCGAGCCGGTCCGGCCGCGGCCGGGACCCCGTGCCGGAAGCCGGCATCCCGGGACGGCCCCGGGACGGCCCCGGTCGCCGGCCGGGTGACGTTCAGCGAAGCGGCTGCCGCCAGTCTTTGGGCCTCCCCCTTGCCGGGGCCGCGGGGATTCGAGCCGGTCCGGCCGCGGCCGGGATCCCGGGCCGGACGATGGCTTCCCGGGCCGGTCCCGGTCGCCTCCCGGGTGACGTTCACCGAAGCGGCTGCCGGCTGTCTTCGAGCCCCCCCCCCCCCTCCGCCTCCGCTGCCGCTTCTCCCCGCACCCCCTCCACTGCCTCCCCCCGCCGCCGGCGAACGAGTCGCCGGATCTGTAGGGTGCCGGGAGCCCGAACGGCGAGCGGCTCCGGCTGCTGCCGGGACCGCGGGGATTCGAGCCGGTCCGGCCGCGGCCGGGACCCCGTGCCGGAAGCCGGCATCCCGGGACGGCCCCGGGACGGCCCCGGTCGCCGGCCGGGTGACGTTCAGCGGAGCGGCTGCCGCCAGTCTTTGGGCCTCCCCCGTGCCGGGGCCGCGGGGCTTCGAGCCGGTCCGGCCGCGGCCGGGATCCGGGGCCGGACGATGGCTTCCCGGGCCGGTCCCGGTCGCCTCCCGGGTGACGTTCACCGAAGCGGCTGACGGCTGTCTTCGAGCCCCCCCCCCCCCCTCCGCCTCCGCGGCCGCTTCTGCCCGCACCCCCTCCACTGCCTCCCCCCGCCGCCCGCGAACGAGTCGCCGGATCTGTAGGGTGCCGGGAGCCCGAACGGCGAGCGGCTCCGGCTGCTGCCGGGACCGCGGGGATTCGAGCCGGTCCGGCCGCGGCCGGGACCCCGTGCCGGAAGCCGGCATCCCCGGACAGCCCCGGGACGGCCCCGGTCGCCGGCCGGGTGACGTTCACCAAAGCGGCTGCCGGCTGTCTTCGAGCCCCCCCCCCCCTCCGCCTCCGCTGCCGCTTCTCCCCGCACCCCCTCCACTGCCTCCCCCCGCCGCCGGCGAACGAGTCGGCGGATCCATACCGTCCCGAGAGCCCGAGGCGGCGGCACCCAGTGCGGGTCCGGCCGAGGCCGGGACCCCGTGCCTGTCGCAGGCTTCCCGGGACGGCCCCGGAACGGCCGCGGTCGCCGGCCGGGTGACGTTCTCCGAAGCGGCTGCCGGCTGTCTTCGAGCCCCCCCCCCCCCTCCGCCTCCGCTGCCGCTTCTGCCCGCACCTCCTTCACTGCCTCCCCCCGCCGCCGGCGAACGAGTCGCCGGATCCGTAGGGTGCCGGGAGCCCGAACGGCGAGCGGCTCCGGCTGCTGCCGGGACCGCGGGGATTCGAGCCGCTCCGGCCGCGGCCGGGACCCAGTGCCGGATGCCGGCATCCCGGGACGGCCCCGGGACGGCCCCGGTCGCCGGCCGGGTGACGTTCAGCGAAGCGGCTGCCGCCAGTCTTTGGGCCTCCCCCGTGCCGGGGCCGCGGGGCTTCGAGTCGGTCCGGCCGCGGCTGGGACCCCGTGCCTGTCGCAGGCTTCCCGGGACGGCCCCGGAACGGCCGCGGTCGCCGGCCGGGTGACGTTCACCGAGGCGACTGCCGGCTGTCTTCGAGCCCCCCCCCCCCCCTGCCGGAGCCGCGGGGATACGAGCCGGTCCGGCCGCGGCCGGGACCCCGTGCCGGAAGCCGGCATCCCGGGACGGCCCCGGGACGGCCCCGATCGCCTCCTGGGTGACGTTCACCGAAGCGGCTGCCGGCTGTCTTCGAGCCCCCCCCCCCTCCGCCTCCGCTGCCGCTTCTCCCCGCACCCCCTCCACTGCCTCCCCCCGCCGCCCGCGAACGAGTCGCCGGATCTGTAGGGGGCCGGGAGCCCGAGGCGGCGAGCGGCTCCGGCTGCTGCCGGGACCGCGAGGCTTCGAGCCGGTCCGGCCGCGGCCGGGATCTCGTGCCGAACGTCGTCTTCCCGGGACGGTCCCGGGAGGGCCCCAGTCTCCTCCCGGGTGACGTTCACCGAAGCGGCTGCCGGCTGTCTTCGAGCCCCCACCCCTGCCGTGGCCGCGGGGATTCGCCCCGGTCCGGCAGCTGACGGTTCCCTGTGTCGGACGCCGGCTTCCCGGGACTGCCCCGGGACAGCCCCGGTCGCCTCCCGGGTGACGTTCACCGAAGCTGCTGCCGCCTGTCTTTGTCCCCCCCCCCCCGTGCTCTCCCTCAGGCGGGAGGTAGACGTGCTCTCCCTCGGCGAGTAGACGTGCTCTCCCTCGGCGAGTAGACGTGCTCTCCCTCGGCGAGTAGACGTGCTCTCCCTGGGCGAGTAGACGTGCTCTCCCTGGGCGAGTAGACGTGCTCTCCCTGGGCGAGTAGACGTGCTCTCCCTGGGCGAGTAGACGTGCTCTCCCTGGGCGAGTAGACGTGCTCTCCCTGGGCGAGTAGACGTGCTCTCCCTGGGCGAGTAGACGTGCTCTCCCTCGGCGAGTAGACGTGCTCTCCCTGGGCGAGTAGACGTGCTCTCCCTGGGCGAGTAGACGTGCTCTCCCTGGGCGAGTAGACGTGCTCTCCCTGGGCGAGTAGACGTGCTCTCCCTCGGCGAGTAGACGTGCTCTCCCTCGGCGAGTAGACGTGCTCTCCCTCGGCGAGTAGACGTGCTCTCCCTCGGCGAGTAGACGTGCTCTCCGCGGAGATCGCGCTTGTCGCCAAGGGGTCGCTGTTGCGCTCTGCCTCCGCCTACGTCATCGTACAAGCCGGCGTGATTTCTGCGACCTGCCGCTGGGCGGAGGTCGGCTGGTTGTGCGCTCGCGGAGCTGACGGCCCTCCAGTTCCGTATATGAGGGAACGAGTGACGCCGAGCACTCCCAGGGCAGCGCTGCCGAGCGGCTGCTCCAAGCCACCCGCCAGGCGGCTGGGCAGGGGTCCGTCTGGCTTCTCGGTGGCTTTCGCCCGGGTCAGAGAGGGGACCCGCGGGGCCGAACAAAGGCGCGGCGGTTTGGAGCGGCCGCTGGCGCACCCTCAGCGGTGTTGGATGGGTTTCGCTCGTCCGTGAGCCGGAGCCCAGCCCGGGCTCGGCAAC
>NW_027142567.1:365000-375000 GCF_026170545.1 Melanerpes formicivorus | reverse complement strand
TGCTGCCACCCCCAGCTCCCCACACCCCCCGGCTCCCGTTAGCGGTTTGCGCGGAGCCCCCCCCTTCCCGCCGTTGCCTCTTGCCGCTACCCCCGCCCCCCCCCCCCCCGCTGCCGGTTTGCGCGGAGCCCCCCCGCCTGCCGTTGCCTCTTGCCGCGGCCGCCACCGCCCCCCCCCACACCCCCCGGCCCCCGTTACCGGTTTGCGCGGAGCCCCCCCCTCCCGACGTTGCCTCTTGCCGCTGCTGCCACCCCCAGCTCCCCACACCCCCCGGCTCCCGTTAGCGGTTTGCGCGGAGCCCCCCCTTCCCCCCTTCGCGGGCTGCCGCTTCCCTCCCGGGCTGCCCGGCTGCTCTCTAACCCCTGCGACCGAGGCGGCGCTGTTAGGGCGGCCGTGCCGGTGCCCCTTGCCGCAGCTAGCCTCTCGCCGCTGCCCCTCCCGTCCGTCGTCCCCCGTCCCCAAAAACTTGCTGCTCTCCACGCTGGAGCCTGCACGGGGGAGGTTGCGCTCCGCTCCTCCGGCCCTAAAGCCGCCCTCGCCCGCCCCCCGGCTTGCCGCTTGGCTCGGCTGCCCGCCCGCCCGCTAATCCCCCCAACGCCCCCACCCCAAAAACACCCCAGCCCTACCGCATGCCGCTCCCCCTCTCCCCGCTCTCGCTGACCGCTGCCACCCCCCCCCCACCCCTCCCCCCCGAAACAAACCCCCCAGCCCTACCGCATGCCGCTCCCCCTCTCTCCCTAGCCTGCCCCCCCCCGCCGTCGCTTGCTGCCCGCCGCCGCCGCCGCCCGCCGCCGCCGCCGCCGGGACCCCCGCCTCGGTCTGGTGGCGCGCGCTCGGAGATCCCCGGCTACCCGTCCGTCCGTCCCTCCCTCCCGCCCCGCCCCGGGGGAGGGCCCGGGGCAGCGCGGGCAGGCGGGGAGCAAAAAAAGGCGCGGGCACCAAAAAACGTCGGGGTCCCGGGGTGGCGGAGGGGGGCGGCGGCGGGGGCGGCGGCGGGTACACGGCGCCGGGTCCAGGGCGCCGGGTCCAGCCCGTCCCGGGGCGGGGACAGGTGGTGTCGTCCGTCCCCGCCCCCGTAACCTGCTCTGAAGCATCCGCTTCCCGCCGCGGTTCGCCCTCCACCCCCCCCGCCGCACACGCAGCTGCCGCTTCCCGCCGCCTCTGCCCCCCGCCCCGGGATCAACCACCCGCCGGGTCCAGCCGGTCCCGGTCCCGGGAACCTGCTCCCGGGGCCAGCCGGAGCCACGCCCCCTCCTCTGACGCTTCCAGCTGCCGCCTCCCCTCCCACCCCCCAAACTCACACTGGCCCTCGCCGGCCCGCCCACCCGCCTACCTGCTTGCCCGCCGCCGCTGGGTGGCGTGCCGGACACTCGCACACAGGTACACAGACAGGGACACAGGGACACAGGCACTCAGGCACACAGGGACACAGGGACACAAGGACACAGGGACACAGGCACTCAGGCACTCAGGCACTCAGGGACACAGGGACACAGGGACACAGGCACTCAGGCACTCAGGGACACAGGGACACAGGGACACAGGGACACAGGCACTCAGGCACACAGGGACACAGGTGGCGGGCCGGAGGCCTCTCTCCACTGTGTGGCAGGGGTCCAAGAGCCACCCCAGCCCAACCCAGAGGGTCTTTTGCACCTCTCTAGAGGCCACCCAGAGACCCCAGGCCGCAGCAGAAGCCTCCCCCGCATGCTCTGCAGGCTTCCGACCCACCCCAGGCCGCACCAGAAGCCTCCCCCGCAAGCTCTGCAGGCTTCCGACCCACCCCTGGCCGCAGCAGAAGCCTCTCCCGCACGCTCTGCAGGCTTCCGACCCACCCCAGGCCGCAGCAGAAGCCTCTCCCGCACGCTCTGCAGGCTTCTCAGCCACCCCAGGCCGCAGCAGAAGCCTCTCCCGCACGCTCTGCAGGCTTCTCAGCCACCCCAGGCCGCACCAGAAGCCTCTCCCGCACGCTCTGCAGGCTTCTCAGCCACCCCAGGCCGCACCAGAAGCCTCCCCCGCACGCTCTGCAGGCTTCTCAGCCACCCCAGGCCGCAGCAGAAGCCTCCCCCGCATGCTCTGCAGGCTTCCGACCCACAACAGGCCGCACCAGAAGCCTCCCCCGCAAGCTCTGCAGGCTTCCGACCCACCCCAGGCCGCAGCAGAAGCCTCTCCCGCACGCTCTGCAGGCTTCCGACCCACCCCAGGCCGCAGCAGAAGCCTCTCCCGCACGCTCTGCAGGCTTCTCAGCCACCCCAGGCCGCAGCAGAAGCCTCTCCCGCACGCTCTGCAGGCTTCTCAGCCACCCCAGGCCGCAGCAGAAGCCTCTCCCGCACGCTCTGCAGGCTTCTCAGCCACCCCAGGCCGCACCAGAAGCCTCTCCCGCACGCTCTTCAGGCTTCTCAGCCACCCCAGGCCGCACCAGAAGCCTCCCCCGCACGCTCTGCAGGCTTCTCAGCCACCCCAGGCCGCACCAGAAGCCTCCCCCGCACGCTCTTCAGGCTTCTCAGCCACCCCAGGCCGCAGCAGAAGCCTCCCCCGCACGCTCTGCAGGCTTCTCAGCCACCCCAGGCCGCACCAGAAGCCTCTCCCGCACGCTCTTCAGGCTTCTCAGCCACCCCAGGCCGCAGCAGAAGCCTCCCCCGCACGCTCTGCAGGCTTCTCAGCCACCCCAGGCCGCACCAGAAGCCTCCCCCGCACGCTCTGCAGGCTTCCCACCCACCCCAGGCCGCAGCAGAAGCCTCTCCCGCACGCCCTGCAGGCTTCTCAGCCACCCCAGGCCGCAGCAGAAGCCTCTCCCGCACGCTCTGCAGGCTTCTCAGCCACCCCAGGCCGCAGCAGAAGCCTCTCCCGCACGCTCTGCAGGCTTCTCAGCCACCCCAGGCCGCAGCAGAAGCCTCTCCCGCACGCTCTGCAGGCTTCTCAGCCACCCCAGGCCGCACCAGAAGCCTCTCCCGCACGCTCTGCAGGCTTCTCAGCCACCCCAGGCCGCAGCAGAAGCCTCTCCCGCACGCTCTGCAGGCTTCTCAGCCACCCCAGGCCGCAGCAGAAGCCTCTCCCGCACGCTCTGCAGGCTTCTCAGCCACCCCAGGCCCCAACAGAAGCCTCTCCCGCACGCTCTGCAGGCTTCCGACCCACCCCAGGCCGCACCAGAAGCCTCCCCCGCACGCTCTGTAGGCTTCTGACCCACCCCAGGCCCCAACAGAAGCCTCCCCCGCACGCTCTGCAGGCTTCTCAGCCACCCCAGGCCGCAGCAGAAGCCTCTCCCGCACGCTCTGCAGGCTTCTCAGCCACCCCAGGCCGCACCAGAAGCCTCTCCCGCACGCTCTGCAGGCTTCTCAGCCACCCCAGGCCGCAGCAGAAGCCTCTCCCGCACGCTCTGCAGGCTTCCGACCCACCCCAGGCCGCACCAGAAGCCTCCCCCGCACGCTCTGCAGGCTTCTCCGCCACCACAGGCCGCACCAGAGGATCTTTTGCACCTCTCTGGACGCCACCCAGAGACTCCAGGCCGCACCAGAGGCCCCCCCCCCCAACCATTTACAGGCTGCAGTGCCAGCCTAGGCCCCGCTGGCAGCCTCCCTTGTCTGCTTTGGAAGGCCTCCCATCCACTCCAGACCTGCCTGGAGGCCTCCCTCGACTGCTCCCGGGGCCCTCGAAGCCACCCTAGGCCTTTCTGGAGGACCTGCTCGACCGCTCGGGCGGCTTCTGACGCACCCTCGGCCATCCGGCGCCCAGCAGCTCCCAGGGCCAGGCACCGGCCTCCCCCTCCGGCCGCCCCTGGGGCCGGGGGTGGCTCGGACTCGGCGCCCCCAACGTGTCGTCCCGTCCCCCCCCGCCCCGCACCGCCGAACATTCGCTGCAGCCGAGGGCTTGCCGCTCGACGCCTACCCCACCCGCCCAGCCCCCCGCTGCGGCCCGGCGCTGCCCCGGCCGCTGCGCCCTGCCTCTCATCGCTCCCCCCACCCGGCAACCGGCCGCCGGGCACGGCAAGTCCCAGGGCAGGGAACAGGTGCTGCCGGGACCCCGTGCTGGCTGCCGGCTTCCCGGGGCTGCCCCGGGCACGGACAGGTCGCCCCCCCGCCCCGGCGAATGTTCACCGAACCGGCTGCCGGCTGCCTTCGAGCACCCCCCGCCCCCCGCCACTATCGTCCCCCCCGCCCCCCCTCCGCCTCCGCTGCCGCTTCTCCCCGCACCGCCTCCACTGCCTCCCCCCGCCGCCGGCGAACGAGTCGGCGGATCCGTAGGGTGCCGGGAGCCCGAACGGCGAGCGGCTCCGGCTGCTGCCGGGACCGCGGGGATTCGAGCCGGTCCGGCCGCGGCCGGGACCCCGTGCCGGAAGCCGGCATCCCCGGACAGCCCCGGGACGGCCCCGGTCGCCGGCCGGGTGACGTTCACCGAAGCGGCTGCCGGCTGTCTTCGAGCCCCCCCCCCTCCGCCTCCGCTGCCGCTTCTGCCCGCACCCCCTCCACTGCCTCCCCCCGCCGCCGGCGAACGAGTCGGCGGATCCGTAGGGTGCCGGGAGCCCGAACGGCGAGCGGCTCCGGCTGCTGCCGGGACCGCGGGGATTCGAGCCGGTCCGGCCGCGGCCGGGACCCCGTGCCGGAAGCCGGCATCCCGGGACGGCCCCGGGACGGCCCCGGTCGCCGGCCGGGTGACGTTCAGCGAAGCGGCTGCCGCCAGTCTTTGGGCCTCCCCCGTGCCGGGGCCGCGGGGATTCGAGCCGGTCCGGCCGCGGCCGGGATCCCGGGCCGGACGATGGCTTCCCGGGCCGGTCCCGGTCGCCTCCCGGGTGACGTTCACCGAAGCGGCTGCCGGCTGTCTTCGAGCCCCCCCCCCCCCCTCCGCCTCCGCTGCCGCTTCTGCCCGCACCCCCTCCACTGCCTCCCCCCGCCGCCGGCGAACGAGTCGCCGGATCTGTAGGGTGCCGGGAGCCCGAACGGCGAGCGGCTCCGGCTGCTGCCGGGACCGCGGGGATTCGAGCCGCTCCGGCCGCGGCCGGGACCCCGTGCCGGAAGCCGGCATCCCCGGACAGCCCCGGGACGGCCCCGGTCGCCCGCCGGGTGACGTTCACCGAAGCGGCTGCCGGCTGTCTTCGAGCCCCCCCCCCTCCGCCTCCGCTGCCGCTTCTGCCCGCACCCCCTCCACTGCCTCCCCCCGCCGCCGGCGAACGAGTCGGCGGATCCGTAGGGTGCCGGGAGCCCGAACGGCGAGCGGCTCCGGCTGCTGCCGGGACCGCGGGGATTCGAGCCGGTCCGGCCGCGGCCGGGACCCCGTGCCGGAAGCCGGCATCCCGGGACGGCCCCGGGACGGCCCCGGTCGCCGGCCGGGTGACGTTCAGCGAAGCGGCTGCCGCCAGTCTTTGGGCCTCCCCCTTGCCGGGGCCGCGGGGATTCGAGCCGGTCCGGCCGCGGCCGGGATCCCGGGCCGGACGATGGCTTCCCGGGCCGGTCCCGGTCGCCTCCCGGGTGACGTTCACCGAAGCGGCTGCCGGCTGTCTTCGAGCCCCCCCCCCCCCTCCGCCTCCGCTGCCGCTTCTCCCCGCACCCCCTCCACTGCCTCCCCCCGCCGCCGGCGAACGAGTCGCCGGATCTGTAGGGTGCCGGGAGCCCGAACGGCGAGCGGCTCCGGCTGCTGCCGGGACCGCGGGGATTCGAGCCGGTCCGGCCGCGGCCGGGACCCCGTGCCGGAAGCCGGCATCCCCGGACAGCCCCGGGACGGCCCCGGTCGCCGGCCGGGTGACGTTCACCAAAGCGGCTGCCGGCTGTCTTCGAGCCCCCCCCCCCCTCCGCCTCCGCTGCCGCTTCTGCCCGCACCCCCTCCACTGCCTCCCCCCGCCGCCGGCGAACGAGTCGGCGGATCCATACCGTCCCGAGAGCCCGAGGCGGCGGCACCCAGTGCGGGTCCGGCCGAGGCCGGGACCCCGTGCCTGTCGCAGGCTTCCCGGGACGGCCCCGGAACGGCCGCGGTCGCCGGCCGGGTGACGTTCTCCGAAGCGGCTGCCGGCTGTCTTCGAGCCCCCCCCCCCCCTCCGCCTCCGCTGCCGCTTCTGCCCGCACCTCCTTCACTGCCTCCCCCCGCCGCCGGCGAACGAGTCGGCGGATCCGTAGGGTGCCGGGAGCCCGAACGGCGAGCGGCTCCGGCTGCTGCCGGGACCGCGGGGATTCGAGCCGGTCCGGCCGCGGCCGGGACCCCGTGCCGGAAGCCGGCATCCCGGGACGGCCCCGGGACGGCCCCGGTCGCCGGCCGGGTGACGTTCAGCGGAGCGGCTGCCGCCAGTCTTTGGGCCTCCCCCGTGCCGGGGCCGCGGGGCTTCGAGCCGGTCCGGCCGCGGCCGGGATCCGGGGCCGGACGATGGCTTCCCGGGCCGGTCCCGGTCGCCTCCCGGGTGACGTTCACCGAAGCGGCTGACGGCTGTCTTCGAGCCCCCCCCCCCCCCTCCGCCTCCGCGGCCGCTTCTGCCCGCACCCCCTCCACTGCCTCCCCCCGCCGCCCGCGAACGAGTCGCCGGATCTGTAGGGTGCCGGGAGCCCGAACGGCGAGCGGCTCCGGCTGCTGCCGGGACCGCGGGGATTCGAGCCGGTCCGGCCGCGGCCGGGACCCCGTGCCGGAAGCCGGCATCCCCGGACAGCCCCGGGACGGCCCCGGTCGCCGGCCGGGTGACGTTCACCAAAGCGGCTGCCGGCTGTCTTCGAGCCCCCCCCCCCCTCCGCCTCCGCTGCCGCTTCTCCCCGCACCCCCTCCACTGCCTCCCCCCGCCGCCGGCGAACGAGTCGGCGGATCCATACCGTCCCGAGAGCCCGAGGCGGCGGCACCCAGTGCGGGTCCGGCCGAGGCCGGGACCCCGTGCCTGTCGCAGGCTTCCCGGGACGGCCCCGGAACGGCCGCGGTCGCCGGCCGGGTGACGTTCTCCGAAGCGGCTGCCGGCTGTCTTCGAGCCCCCCCCCCCCCTCCGCCTCCGCTGCCGCTTCTGCCCGCACCTCCTTCACTGCCTCCCCCCGCCGCCGGCGAACGAGTCGCCGGATCCGTAGGGTGCCGGGAGCCCGAACGGCGAGCGGCTCCGGCTGCTGCCGGGACCGCGGGGATTCGAGCCGCTCCGGCCGCGGCCGGGACCCAGTGCCGGATGCCGGCATCCCGGGACGGCCCCGGGACGGCCCCGGTCGCCGGCCGGGTGACGTTCAGCGAAGCGGCTGCCGCCAGTCTTTGGGCCTCCCCCGTGCCGGGGCCGCGGGGCTTCGAGTCGGTCCGGCCGCGGCTGGGACCCCGTGCCTGTCGCAGGCTTCCCGGGACGGCCCCGGAACGGCCGCGGTCGCCGGCCGGGTGACGTTCACCGAGGCGACTGCCGGCTGTCTTCGAGCCCCCCCCCCCCCCTGCCGGAGCCGCGGGGATACGAGCCGGTCCGGCCGCGGCCGGGACCCCGTGCCGGAAGCCGGCATCCCGGGACGGCCCCGGGACGGCCCCGATCGCCTCCTGGGTGACGTTCACCGAAGCGGCTGCCGGCTGTCTTCGAGCCCCCCCCCCCTCCGCCTCCGCTGCCGCTTCTCCCCGCACCCCCTCCACTGCCTCCCCCCGCCGCCCGCGAACGAGTCGCCGGATCTGTAGGGGGCCGGGAGCCCGAGGCGGCGAGCGGCTCCGGCTGCTGCCGGGACCGCGAGGCTTCGAGCCGGTCCGGCCGCGGCCGGGATCTCGTGCCGAACGTCGTCTTCCCGGGACGGTCCCGGGAGGGCCCCAGTCTCCTCCCGGGTGACGTTCACCGAAGCGGCTGCCGGCTGTCTTCGAGCCCCCACCCCTGCCGTGGCCGCGGGGATTCGCCCCGGTCCGGCAGCTGACGGTTCCCTGTGTCGGACGCCGGCTTCCCGGGACTGCCCCGGGACAGCCCCGGTCGCCTCCCGGGTGACGTTCACCGAAGCTGCTGCCGCCTGTCTTTGTCCCCCCCCCCCCGTGCTCTCCCTCAGGCGGGAGGTAGACGTGCTCTCCCTCGGCGAGTAGACGTGCTCTCCCTCGGCGAGTAGACGTGCTCTCCCTCGGCGAGTAGACGTGCTCTCCCTGGGCGAGTAGACGTGCTCTCCCTGGGCGAGTAGACGTGCTCTCCCTGGGCGAGTAGACGTGCTCTCCCTGGGCGAGTAGACGTGCTCTCCCTGGGCGAGTAGACGTGCTCTCCCTGGGCGAGTAGACGTGCTCTCCCTGGGCGAGTAGACGTGCTCTCCCTCGGCGAGTAGACGTGCTCTCCCTGGGCGAGTAGACGTGCTCTCCCTGGGCGAGTAGACGTGCTCTCCCTGGGCGAGTAGACGTGCTCTCCCTGGGCGAGTAGACGTGCTCTCCCTCGGCGAGTAGACGTGCTCTCCCTCGGCGAGTAGACGTGCTCTCCCTCGGCGAGTAGACGTGCTCTCCCTCGGCGAGTAGACGTGCTCTCCCTCGGCGAGTAGACGTGCTCTCCGCGGAGATCGCGCTTGTCGCCAAGGGGTCGCTGTTGCGCTCTGCCTCCGCCTACGTCATCGTACAAGCCGGCGTGATTTCTGCGACCTGCCGCTGGGCGGAGGTCGGCTGGTTGTGCGCTCGCGGAGCTGACGGCCCTCCAGTTCCGTATATGAGGGAACGAGTGACGCCGAGCACTCCCAGGGCAGCGCTGCCGAGCGGCTGCTCCAAGCCACCCGCCAGGCGGCTGGGCAGGGGTCCGTCTGGCTTCTCGGTGGCTTTCGCCCGGGTCAGAGAGGGGACCCGCGGGGCCGAACAAAGGCGCGGCGGTTTGGAGCGGCCGCTGGCGCACCCTCAGCGGTGTTGGATGGGTTTCGCTCGTCCGTGAGCCGGAGCCCAGCCCGGGCTCGGCAACGAAAGCGGGGAAAAGAAAAAAAGTTGACGAGTGGCTGGCGCCGGCCACTGCCGAAGTGTGGAACCCCCGAAGCGAAGTTTGCCCGGTGGGGCACGGGGGCAGAGAAAGCCGGGGAGACGTGGTGCCGGCGTCGGTCCCACCAAGAATGGAAAGCAAGCCCGTCCAGGCACGGCGAGAGAGAGCCCGGTAAGGGGCAGAGAGAGTTCCCAGCACTGGACCCTCTTCACGGGGGTTCCCCCCCATGGCCAAAGCCGCAGCCCGCGGGGGCACGGCATCTAAGGGAAAAGCCAGCGGCGGTGACTGGCCACTCGTATGCTATGGAGCCCGGCATGGGGGGAGGAGGGCAAGCCGGTGCCCCAGCACGGCTTCCTCCTGGCTCCAGAGGGGCGCCCCGTGATGGAGATGTAACTCGGTGCAGCTTGAGGGAAAATGCAAGCCCACATTTCGGGGAGGCAGAGGTGCCCTGTGAGCCGGTGCGGCCCGGTGCAGCTTGCCCCCCCCCCCCATCTCTGGAGGGCGCCCCGTTTGCTCCTCCGGCGTGTTGCCCGCACGCCGAGCCCCGTGCCTGCTGGCTGCTCCCGAGGGCGGTGGCGGGTGCGCGTGGCTGTGTCTGTCCCAGAAGAGCGAGGCCGTGGGGCCTCCGCTGGCTTCCTTTCCTTCTGTCCTTGTTGATCGATGAGGCCTTTCGGGTCGCGTCGGAAAGGGCCCCCGGCCGGCAGGGCAAGGGCGGTCTTCCTTTCCACTTCGCTTCCCGTCGCGTGTGAGGTGTCGTCCTCGTTCCCCCAGCCCCGAGCGGCTCGAGCGGGGGGGGAGCCGTGGCGTTAGCGGCCCGGCGCGTGCCTTGCCGCATCCTCCCCTTTCCACCTCCCCCCCGGCGCTGGGGCAGGGTTCGGGGACCGGTCTACCGCAACCGGCTTTGTGACTGCTGCGTGGCCCCGTGAGTTTTCAGGTGTCCTAAAACGCGTGAGGCGCCGGTGTCGTCCTCGGTTCCGGGTACCCGCGGGTGCCGGCCGCGAGCAGCTGCGTGTGGCGGGGGTTGGCCGAGCCGAGAGCGAGGCGGCGGCGTCGCGAAAGTTAAAAGGGGCTAAAAGCGGCGCCGCGCGTGAGGCCTCACCTGCCCGGGTGGGGTCCCCGAGGGTTCCTCCCTAAATGAAACCTCTAGCCTGAGAAGGGCGG
>NW_027142567.1:352500-355000 GCF_026170545.1 Melanerpes formicivorus | reverse complement strand
TTGCTGAGAAATTAACAACTAAAACAGCAAAACAGATCAGTGAAAAGAGAAGACTATTAAGAGAAACTGTGGTGCCAGAAAGAGAGAAAACACAAGAGAGCAAGAGCAGGTTAAAAGAGGAGAGGACTGTGATTCCATCTTCTGGTGAAAGGGAGCTGCTAGCCCACTATAAAAAGATTATTAATGAAAAGATGACATCAGGGAAGTTGCCCATCCTTAAAAATACATATAAACAAATAATTGAAGGCAAAACAGACTCATTAAAATTACTCAATGAGGTAGCTCAGGACCAATATTTGTATTTGTTTGAGAAATCAATTGAACAGAAAGTGCCAAAAAAGAGCCAACGTAAACCTCAGCAGAAGAAACCTCAAAAGGAGTGGATGAGAAAAAGAGCCAGAAAGCGTGGAGAATTTCTCCGATTCCAACGCCTCTTCCGCTTAGATCGAGGGAAGTTAGCTAATATGATTCTGGATGAAAAAGACTCTGCGCAATGTGCCATCCCCCTGGAAGAGGTCAGTAACACCTTCAGATCTAGGTGGGAGTCTCAGAACTTATTTCAAGGACTTGGAGCATTCCAGTCTGTGGGGCGGGCGGATAATTCGGCTTTTAAGGAATTGATTACAGAGAAAGAGATCCTTAAGAATATCAAAGACATGAATAAAAAATCGGCACCAGGCCCTGATGGGATCACCCTGAAGGCCCTGCTTAAAATGGATCCAAATTGTGAGGAGATCAAAGAACTATTTAATCTCTGGCTGTTAACTGGCAAAATTCCAGATGTAATAAGGGGATGCCGAACAATCCTAATACCTAAATCGTCAGCGCTCGAATGCCAAAATGATATTAACAACTGGCGGCCAATTACTATTGGTTCCATCATCCTGAGACTCTATTCAAGAATCTTAACTGCGAGGTTGGCAAAGGCGTGTCCCATTAACCCCAGGCAGAGAGGCTTCATTCAATCTTCTGGCTGTGCTGAGAACTTAAAACTATTACAGCTATTAATTAGGAATGCAAAGAAACAAAAGAAACCCCTGGGGGTTGTCTTTGTCGATTTGGCCAAAGCCTTTGATTCAGTGAGCCACACCCACATCCTGGCGGTGCTAAAGCAAAAGGGCCTGGATGACCACATAATAGCATTAATTAAGGACTTCTATCAAAACATCCACACCAGAATCAAAACTAAAGAAGGAGAGTCTGAGTCAATAGGAATCAAAACTGGTGTGAAACAGGGCGATCCCATGTCACCACTCCTCTTTAACCTGTGCATTGACCCTCTGTTATGTAAATTAGAAGAGTGTGGGGAGGGGTTCCAACACGAGAATGGCAAATTAACAGCTCTGGCTTTTGCAGACGACCTGGTCCTGCTGAGTAAGTCCCAATCAGGAATGGAGAAAAATATTGAAATTCTAGAAGCATTTTGTGACTTAACTGGATTAAAAACGCAGGGGGAAAAGTGCCATGGTTTCTTTATTCAACCAACTAAGGACTCTTATACCATCAATGACTGTCCTCCATGGCTTATCAGCGGTACCCCTTTAAACATGATCCACCCGGGTCAGTCAGAGAAATATCTTGGCTTGCAAATCGACCCTTGGGTGGGGATAGTTAAGCCCGAATTGCAGAATAAATTAGAAGTTTGGCTCAATCGCATCGAAAGAGCCCCTTTAAAACCATTTCAAAAATTGGACATGTTAAAAGTGTACACAGTGCCTAGATTGATCTACTTAGCAGACCAGGCAAATGTAAAAGCCACATATCTGGAAGAAATGGATTTAACAATTCGAAATAGGGTGAAAAAATGGTTACATCTCCCAGTTTGTACCTGTGATGGCATCTTGTATTCCAGCACTAAAGATGGAGGCTTAGGCTTAGCCCGATTGGCTGGGTTAATCCCTAGTATCCAAGCTAGAAGATTACACAGATTGGCAAATTCATCAGATGAAGCAGTTAAAACTGTAGTTAAAATTAATAATATTGATAAAGATTATGAAAAATTGTGGATATCAGCAGGGGGAGACAAAGAGAAAATACCATCAATATATAACCCCCAGACAATAATGGTAACTGAATATGGGGGACGGGAGGAATTATCTGAATGGGAAAAACCCGCCCCAAAGAAAATCTTTCCCAAACCTTGCAATTGGAGGAAAAATGAGTTCACCAAATGGACAGCATTGATGTCCCAGGGCATAGGAACTGCAAACTTTGAAAATGATTCCACCAGTAACAATTGGCTTGTGAATTACAAGAACATCCCTTATAGAAAATTAATAACAGCTTTACAATTGAGAGCAAATGTATATCCAACTAGAGAGTTCTTAGCGAGGGGTAGAAATCAGGACCAAAATACAAAATGCCGTCACTGCCAGGCTGAAAATGAGTCAGCTGCTCATATAATTGGGTACTGTCCTGCTGTTCAGGAGGCCAGAATTAGCAGACATAATTATATTTGTAAGATGCTTAGTGAGGAAGCTAAGAGAAAAGATTGGCTTGT